>NW_027103770.1:2372964-2409444 GCF_902728285.1 Clytia hemisphaerica | reverse complement strand
TGAAATTGCAACAGAGAGCAGACTTTTTGAAGAATCCTAGGTTCTTGCCGGATCCAAGATCACTTGTAAAAACTTTTAAGAAGGATGCTGTGGCTACTATTAGGTGAAATGTTTATCACAAACTAATTGTTAAGTATAAAAGTATATTTCGTATAATATCAAGGTTGTTCCATTAAATTTCTATACAGGGTGGCCGAACATTGTCAAGTCAAAAAAAGATTCTAAGAAATATGTGGATACTCCCTGGAAAATGGCAGAATTTACAAGAGATTACTGAAATCGTCAATAAATGTTGCTTTAATTTTCTAAATCATGATTTTTTACTTGAAATTTTTTTTTTCCAGGCACGAAGAAAGTTATTTCCAAGCGAACCCTCATCCTGTATTATTCAATGGTTATGAAGTTGGATTCTCATACCAGGTATTGTATTCATCATTGCATGCCAATTAGGTGTCGCAGTGCGAATTTGATAGTAGTTGGTAGGGCCTTGATATATTGAAGTCCCTAGAAACTTGATTTGTCTTCCAGTCCATTCTTGTCTCTATCCTAAAAGCTTTCCAGGGATTCAGCTTTTTGCTCTGATTTTTTATTATCACGTACTCCATCTAATTGGGCAAACTGTTGTTATTTCGACAAAGACATCAATACTCCAAGGCTATAATGATATTATAAGGAACCTCCAATTCAACAAAATCCAGTATGATATTTCAGGATAATATAAAAAAGATTCTCATTCAGCTTAAAATCTTGATTGGTTATTCAATTTAATGGGTTATAAATAGACAATTCTTTTTTTTTAGCTAAAGTTGGAATTGAAGAACATAACGGCAGCATCAAGACAATTGCGTCTGATCGAACCCAAAACAAATTACTTCTCTTTGAAAATGGGTAAACTTCTGTTTTTTGTTATAAACGATTCCACGATTCCACGATTCCACGATAATGGATCTGGAATGATTATTGATTGGTTTGATAATTCAACTTCAAAGCCTTTTAGCACCATCATGGAGATCATTCTGAATTTATTATTATACTGAAAAGGGTATTTACATATTAGTTAATAATATACTTGATCATGAAGAAAATCTCTTAAAAACAAGCTAGTATTCATCAGTAAGTTATTGTTAAAGGGATGATGGTTTGATATAATTGGCATGTGGATTCTTTATGGTGCAAAACGTCAAAATATTTTTGTCTAGTTCAAAGTCGAGATATTCAAGTTACAAGTTTTTGACTTTTAGTAAAAAACAATACCTGATTGGAAGTAATTTTTGCAGGAACTATGCGGTTGAAAGAAAAAGGCATTTTTCAAATTTTTTGATAAAATTGGGAAAGATTGTATTTCGCGGATTCAAATTTTTAGTTCGAAAACGCTAAATTTAATTCCCGCAAAAATTAGTTCCGATAACGTAGATTCAACGTAAGAACTGTATAAGAAGCCATTCTTAGAAATGATCCTTTGAGGTTTTACTTAGGATCACGGATGGTTTCTATAGGCCAAGGATCATCCAAACCATCAATCAATTTCAATCTCCATTGCCTTTTTCAGGAGATTTTCCATCCACGAATGGGCTGGTTGCACCTGGAATGAGTTGCACTTTCACTATCCAATTTACACCAGAAACGTTGGAAGATTATAATGACCAGATTGAGGTGATCAAGTTGTCTTTCAATTGAACAATATTATAAAAATTAGTTGAATGAATGTGATTATAAAATATGTTACATAATTAGGAATTAATGAAATATAAAATATAAAATTTTTAGACTGAAAAAAAACAAGAATTAAATTATGTATTTATTTAAAAATTGTTTTGTTTTACTTTAACTGGAAAATTTCAAGGATTAATGCCTTGGAGCTAAATTATAAACAGATTATATTTTTATATAGGAATATGAAAGCCTATCAGAACTAGGATAGAAATATGTGCCTCCAAAAATATTTTCTCTGTTTCGTTTAGGTGAAGACAATGGGTGAAGGATCACTGGTTATTCCCCTTCAAGGGCGAAGAAAACCTCCAATACTGAACTGTAAGTATTTTTAATGAAAGCTAGAGTCATCTTTATTATCCTCAACTGTTAGCGTTTTCCTCATAACTTTTCTTATACGATTTTTATGAAAGTTGTAAAAGATAATCTATTGGACCGTGATTTCAATCGACATTTTATCTCTTACAAAAGACTTGGTAAATCTATCTCTGTTCTAAAGGGATCTGAATGTGCCTGATATTCGTTTAAAGTCCTTCAATCTTTTAAATTTGATCATTTTTTTAAATTTAATTTTGTGCTGTCTGCACAAACGCTTAAGAAAACTGAGAAATCTTTAAAACTTCTCAATACTCATTCCAAAAAATAATATAGTACCCGATGAGATCAACTGTGGCCACTGTCTTGTTGGAGATGTGAAAACCAAAGACTTTGTGATTCAAAACACTGGTGGTCTTGGTAGATTCTGTTTTATCAATGCTGATGAAGTGAACACAACCCAAATAGATTGGGACCAGGTTTGTTATTCAATCTTTCTTGAATGATGATTTGCAAGTGTAAAATAGACCAGCGGCTGAGGTAGTGAATTGTGTCACTTCGTAGGGCACCCCTTGGATCAGGGCAAATTTTTGATATTATTCTCCTAATAGGGTGTAGAATTGATAAAAAAAATTTGCCCTTCGAATCTCCTGCAGTTTTCGAGTGAATCGGTTTTTAGTTAATCGATAGAACTTATCAAGGGTTTTTGATGATTTTTTGAAATTTCGACATTAAAAAAAGTCAGTTTTTTTAAAATAACTTTCGAACTACTCTTTCAAACCTAATGTATGATAGCTCAAAATTCAAGTTAGAGCATCCTCTATACGATAAAAAAAGAATGAACAAAACATTTAAATCCTGAAGCTCACAATATCTCGACAAACCTGTATACTTTTTTGGTGCACCCGGTATTTAATGATTTTCCTAATTACTTAGAGTCATAAAATTTGTTCACGAAATCGTTTGTATCTTTTCTTTTATAGCTTAATTATGATTCTGAAGAAGGTTTACTGATGACGAATTTCATCATTTCACCAAGGATCTTCTCCCTTCAAGAAAATGAATCAGTCATCATAAAGGTACCTTAAATTTCAATAGCTCTATTTTCACAGAGTCTCGTCAAAGTAGAGTTAACTCTCTTTAATTCGATCTTAAAGGGATCAAGAAGTGTTTAGAATATAAAAATTAAGAACAGTCCAGCCTGAGCCAAAATTTACTAGTTCTTATAAAATAAAGTGAGTGCAGTTAATTAGAGATAATCCTTTTGCAATAAGGTTAAATCTGTTAAATTCAATCTGTACGGATCTAATCATTATACCCTTATTATTTTTAGGTTGTGTTTTCTCCCGAAGGTGTGAAGTCTTTCTTGTCAGGCATTGTCTTGCTTTGTGATAATTGTGTCAAAAATTCACACCACATCATAGGTAAGACACATATCTACTTAAAGTTTCATGTTTACACAACCGCCATATGTACTGAATCTATGAGAGGTGTTCATTCATTGGCTTTCCAGAAAAAACTGACAAGGCCCATTTCAGTTCTGTGGTGGAAGGTTTAATAAAACACAATGAAATACCAATATTACCAATAGAAAACAAAAGACTGGAATAGGAGACAGGCTCTTGTACATGTCATAACATTTCGGTAGGTGATCCATCCTTGGGCCATTACTTTTCAACGTGTATACCTAAGAGATCTTTTCTATTTTCTAAATGATACGGCATTGAATTATACCGATGATACAAGACCTTTTTCAGTAGTAATGGAAATTCTTGTTAACTAATAGTTATAGGGCAAATTTTGGTAAAAAAATAGAGGGAAATAGAGTACGAAATTATTTCAGTAAGTTCATCTTCTTTCTTTTTTAGGCATAGGTGAGGTAGCTGATATAGAATTGATATCAGTCGAAGGAGGTCTTCATGAACCGATACTGGGTGAGACACAAGACCTCCAAGCTGAACAAATCGTTCGTTTCCAAGAATGTTATCCAGATGTTGTGTACACCAAAACATTACTGATCAAAAATCGCATGTATGTTGTTTATAGTTTTTGTAATTTTTAAAATTTGACTGAAGACTGCCTGAAACGGCACGAAGCTCAGAGTATCGGAAAAAAAATTTCTCTCTATTCTTGACTGATAAGTCGTTTATATCAATACACGTTTTTTTATATAAGAACAAACTATATAAGAACACGAGGCTTCGATGGCCAAAATGTTAAGAACAAGTTAAGAACATTTTAAGGCTTCGTGGACTCTAAAACTGCCAAATGTCTTAGGAAAATAGGTAAAAGTGGTCACAAAATGGTGAAATTAAAAACATTTTAAGAACATTTTTAGGCTTAGAACCCAAAAAGTTAAGAACACCCGAAGGCTTCAAAAATTTTAGATGTTCTTCAAAAAAAAACGTGTAACCTCTTAATAATGTCTTTCTTTGAATGTTGGAGTAAAGTAGCTACGAATCAAGGAAATTATGTATCTAATAAAATCCAACGGGAAAAAAAAGCAAGCGTTAGTAAGCTTTTTCCAGTAGCAAATTCGTCTTGATAGGTTTAAATGAAAAACGAATAACCAACTTTTAAACACTTTAGATCAAGGCGTTCTAAATCAATTTCAGGACTACTGAATTTAACTTACAGGTCGTTTTATTAACTTATTTTCTCCTTTTAAAAAAACTTCGAATTTGTTGGACCAATACTCTAGAGTAAGATATTTTCGAATCGTTAAGCATTTTGATATTTGCTTCAGACAAAAACAAAAGACGACCTTTACTGTTTAAATCAGTACAGTTTGCTCTTGCTAATCCGAACTCGGAAGGGGGATCTAAGTTGTTCGATTTACAGAGAGATTCGAGTTAAAGAAAGTAATTCAGGACTTTCTCGGGGACTGGAAATTAGTTCGAATTAACGAGAGTCTACTGTAGTTTTAAAGGTCATTAATTAAGGTCAAATGTTATTTTCTATATTCCAGACCAGTACCTATGGATTATGAATGGATCATATCTCCTCCACAAGTCACCAGCAATGCACTGACCATCAACTCTGGTGATGCCATCGAAACATCATCACCATTTCATATTCATCCTTCTTCTGGTGTATTAGATGAAGAAGCTGAACAATGTTTTCAAATCATCTTTTCACCAACTTCTGTAATACTTTATTTACACTATGACCATTTTCTTTTTTCCCTTACTGTGTCTTAAATTTTACAGTGCGAGACGATAGTTTCTATGGGTATAGCTGGAGGGGACCGTTGAAGGACAAGGGGCGTAAAAAGGCGCTTCTGATTACTAATTTCGGTGCCTCTTTGCAGTTTTACACCTTAGAATTAGCAGTTTTAGCCAAAAAGAAAAAAGAATTTCGTGCTCACTTCCCTCGCTTTATTTTTAGATGGCTTGATTTTAATAGGCGCTAAAATAATTTGGTCTACCTCCCACGCTTCTGGATACACGCATTCCTTTGATACCGCACGGTATAACACCGAAATACTAAAACACTTTTAGTATTGAACAATTACACACCGACAGTAAAACATGATTGTAATACCAACAAAATGATAACCCTTACTCTTCCCTTTTTAATTTGATCTCTTCTGCCTTGAATTCATTGTATTCGCGACCATTGTACAAAGGTAGAGCACTCGCCTACGGTGCGCAAAGTTGTGGGTTTAGTCCATCTCCGGGTCATACCAAATACTTGATACTTAGTAAAAAATGCTACTCTGAACCTCTCTGCTTGACGCTTAATGATTAAAGGGAAAGATCAAGGGTAAGAGGAGCCCTCTCCTACATTCGGGTAGATGGCTATCGAAAGAGGAACATTTGAGTGGCCTCCGACTTCACAATTTGCTTATTGCTCACATTTTTTATAAGAACGAACTATATAAGGATATAAAAAAAAACCTATCTTATTTTATAAGAACCAGTAAAATTTTGCTGAGGCTCAACCGTTCTTATTTTTTGGCACTTTGAGCCTCAAATTGTTCTCATCCTGTTCTTGTTTATAGGGAGTGATTCAGGTATTTTAGGCCAATTTTTACTACTTCCACCCCTGAATTGCTTGAAATTGAGTAATCTCAGGCTCAGCATTTTTCTTGAATTGTTCTTATTTTTTGGTGGTTTTTAGCCTCATTGTTCTTATACAATTATTCTTATAAAAAACTTGTATTCCACTTCCCTTCAGATTGATCATTGGTTCAATGTGGCAACCTTTTCCATGAAAAACATTCCCGTGAAAAATGAAGAGGAAGAAGACAAGTATTTTTATCAAAATCAAGATTTCCTTCAAATCAGCATCAAAGGTCAAACTCAGGTAATGATTCATTTGATCTTGCTGGCTATCATGCCAGCTTCGCAGATTTAAAAAGCCCGAAGGGCTAGATGTCGTGCTTTAAGCCCTCGTAGGCAAAAAAATTGAATATCGCAAAAAATATTATTGCTATTGTTTTCGAAAACCCGCGAAGCCTCTGACTGTTCAAGTGCTGTAATTCTATTTTAATGTCACGTGACCTAGGTAGGATTCCCTACCAGATACGACGCACGTCAAAAATAGCAAGTACTCAAATATATCGTGGAGACTTATTTTCGCAGATGACACAAAAATCCGCGAAATCTGAAAAATTTCATCCGCGCGAAAATTTATCTCATCAAAGTATACAAACAGTCATTAAATAAGTATATTTTATCAATCTTTTCTTTTTAGCCTTACAACGTGAAAGTTGAGCCTGGTTTTGTTGCTTTATCTGGACGCAATTTTTGTGGAATCACTTATTATAAAACTGTCACTGTAAGTGTTTGGAAATTGTCTTTACATTTTTTTATTTTCTGACCGATAATTTTTTCTAGAAGCTATTACCCTAATCCAAAACTCAAATGATACAAACCTCCATTATACGTTTTCTATTCAGTTTATTGACTACCTTCTCATTGGATTGGATTGATTGTCTTTTAGTCATTACACTAAATCTTTCTCTTTGCAACTTGTCCATGATTTTTTTGTTTTTCAGCTTGTAAACAAGTCAGGAAGTTGTGCTTCTTTTCAATGGCAAAACGTGGACACTGTAAGATGCAGTGTAGCATGTGACCCATCGAACGGTTCTATAGGTATATTACACGTTTTTTTTATTAGAACCTAGTTTATAAGAACATTGAGGCTGAAATCGTCGAAAAATTAAGAACATCGTTTGGAAAAAATGACAAGAAACTACAATTTTTTCCTCTTTTCAAACAGTTAACCGAACTTAGGGATGGATTTTTTTGAATCGAGACTCAAATATTGTCCAAATTTTACCAATTTTAAGTGCTGTTTATTTTGCATGATATTGTTGATTTAGAGTAGTCTGAAAAATTAAGAACGCATTTAAGAACATTTTAGGCTGAAAATTTCGAAAGAAATAAGCACATCCAGGCTCAGTCAAATTTTAGGTGTTCTAATAAAAAACAAGAAGCCCGTTAGGCGTGAAGGCCCAGCAAAAGCGAAATTTTCGCGAATTTCGCGAATTTCGAGATTTCCAAAAATTCCAAAAAATGTTTAACAAGATTTCAAATCTCCCGCAGGAAAGGGATGGCCAAAGGATTAAAAATTTTACTGCGTTGAGCAAAACAAAATGAAAAATAAGTCGACAAGGATAATTCTCCCTTTCTTCATTTCTTAGAACAGGGAAGTGAAAAAATAAACGAAACTTAATGTAGTCAATCAAAAATGAATTGAATGTTGAAAGCTCGAAACTTTCTACCCGAAGGTAAACAATCAAATTCAAAATATCGTTAAATTCAACTTCCATTATATAAGAAACAACATCAAAAAATGTAAAAATGGTGCCACATCGATTTATTGAGCTTTTTCGTTGTATTGTCTTTGTTCATCTTCTCCCTCTTTCCTCCATCAAGGTCAATTCGACTTGAAAACAATTACGTGAGTCGAGTTTGAATAATCCAAGCCATTGACCGTTAAATGTGACAGCTTCAGAAATAAACATTTCATTTAATGTGTAGCATCATAGAAAAAGCAACATGTGTAGCAACATAGAACAAGTTCCAATCTTGTTCAAATTTACACATGAGCTGCATTTTAGTCTCCATTGCCATATTCCATTTAATCGGTATTTGAAATAATTCTGTGTCGAGTTTGAAAAATCAAGCCACCAATTCGTTAAACGAGACAGATCTAGAAATAACCATTTTCACACGTAGCATCATAGAAAAAGTTCCAATCTTGTTCAAATTTACACATGAGCTGCATTTTAGTCTCCATTGCCATATTCCATTTAATCGGTATTTGAAATAATTCTGTGTCGAGTTTGAAAAATCAAGCCACCAATTCGTTAAGCGAGACAGATCTAGAAATAACCATTTTCACACGTACCATCATCGAAAAAGTTCTAATCTTGTTCTAATTTACATATGAACTCCATTTTAGTGTCCATCAGCAAATTCCAGAATCAGTTTACTTGAAATGATTCTGTGTCGAGTTTGAAATTAATCATGCTACGTCCTAGCCTAGACCTTTGTTAACAGCGACAGATCCAGAAGTAACATTGTGTAGCATCAAGAAATATGTTCCAATCTTATTCAAATTTACACATGAGCTGCATTTCTGTTTATTTATTTTTATATTAGAAGCCATTGTTTCCTAAAAATAAAGTCTTTTTGAAAACAAGAAACTAAAAACGAAAGTGATTTAAGGTAGAATTTTCACTCAGAAAGCCTTATGAAAACTATAACATATGACAGAATGTTGAAAAAGTTTACAAAGAAAAATCACTACAAAGTTTCTTTGGTTTGAAAGTCTCTTGACCACTCTAAAGCAAAGAAAATGTTAAAGAAAGTATGAATCAACACACGAAATCAATCTCCTCGCTTCAACCGCCATCTTGTTTTGTTTTGAAAACTTTTGTTGTTTAAGGAGCGCGGAATCAGAAAATATATCTTTTTTAGCCAGTACCCGACTTTCGCAAGCTTTTCCCTGTCCAGACCATTGAGTTTCAAGCCGAAGGCTAGAGGTCAATCTCTTTGGTAGGATTTGAAGCCAACAAATCCTACCAAAGTGCGCGGCCTTGAGCGACCCGCCTGGTTTTTACACAAATGACAGATTGAAACTAAAATTTACCGCTTAATTTCGAAAAATATATCACTCGAAGACAAAGGAATTGCTAGATTCAATCCGTCATCAAAAATACGGCGCATATTTTAAGGCTTCAATTTTTCTTGCCTGAGAAAGGTTAGAGATTGACCTCTAGCCCTTCGGGCTTGAAACTCAATGGTCCAGACGGCAAAAAGTGTGTTACTGGTATTAAGCGCCGTTTCTACCAAAACGGACAGACAGAAGGAAACACGGACAAAAAATAGTGACACTCTCTTTAAAGGCCCACTCGCTAGCGCTGGGCCAAAAACGTGTAGACATGTTAGTGTTTTCACAGGCGTTTTGGTTTTTGAGCAATAGCCATTATACTCAATTGTTCAGAAACGTTAAAGTTTATCTCAAATTGCCGTGCACGAAATTTGAAACCCTCTTGTCAATCAAGGGAAATGAAATGAAATGGCACTGATCTTTATAAACAAAACAACTCGAGATTTTAAATAAATCTATTGTGCTACTAAAATCCCTCTTATTATAAACAATCCCATATAATATGTCTATGTCGTCACTGACCAAAGGGAATTTCCCAATAATGCAATCTTTTGCACCACAAGGAAATTGTACTTGTTCTAATATTTATCTCGGAACGTGTACCAACTTGTTTATGATTGTGTGATCGTAATCTCCTTTCACTTATAACAAAAACCAATGTTGTTTTTCGCACTTTTTGGACGGCTGTAAAAGCCTAATCGATATTTAAAAATCAACTAACCATCATCATCATCATCATTGCTCGACCGCAGTCGAGACAATGGATTCCACTCGCTGGCGCCAGGAGTCGCGGTTGCGCATATTAGTGCCCAGGTCGCTAAGATCAAGGCCTGTATCCCTGCTCACCACATCTGGAAAGGTGAATTTTCTCGATCTCTGAGCCACACGTTTAGGTTTCCAAAGCAATAATTAATAAATCAACTAATAAGGCTGAGGGCGGGGTTTCTAAAAGCTAATGTTAAAATCTAAAAATATATATTAGAAGACCTTTTTTGTTTCTTGGACCCTATAGTCTATTTAGGACCTTGGACTAATTGATTTTATATGTCTTGCCGCTATTCTCGTAGAAATAATCCCCAGCTCTCTGGAAAGTGTTACGATACCGGGATCTTCACATTTAATCACTTCATTCTTTTTCATTTTATTTCAGATGGTAATAGTTCCATGGAATTTCTTGTGGCGATTACTGGGAAGAAGGAAGGTCGTGTTGATGTAGAAATCCCTTACCACGTCCAATCATCGGTTACTGATTCAAGGCTTCATTTGCAAGCTCATTTTGTAGTAAGTTTGGCGCTCTTAAACTATCTTCTTTTTTTTATTTTCGAAGTCACTTCATAATTATCTGACAGTTTGTTAGAATATTAATTTGATTGCAGCCACTACTTTGAATTCCGTTCTTTCACGACTTCGGGATCTTTAGTACTGGCAGCTGAGATTATTTTTTAGGGCCCAAGGGTCAATTAAAATTATGTAACTAACTCGTCGAGCTTAAAGCCCCGAAATGCTAGATATGAAACTCTTGGATGGGAAATGAAAGTGCCATGTGCCGTGTCGCGCCGCGTCGTTTTAACAAAAACGACTGAAAAACAAAAAATTCCTTACCGTGGAATCTGAAAGGTTTTTTTTGACAGGTTTGACAGATTTTCAACCCTCTTATTCGTTTTTTGAGGGGGAATTAGATTTTCATCCAAGGAGGCGTATCGAATAATAGAGCGCCGTTTATGGGAGTTTCTTGCTGACGGTGATTTTCAATTTTATCAAGTAATGGAGCGCGTGGAATAGTAGAACGTCGAATTAGACCATGTTCAGACGTTACTGTTCCTTATCGTTCCGAAACTAGTGTGAACATTAAAATTCGAAACGTCAAAAAAGAAGACGTTACAAAGTAAAACAGATCGAAACGGCTTCGCTCCACTATTTGCATCGGAACGGAACTGATCCGTTTTCTTGCTCCCAAACGTTCCGAAATTAATATGAACACTCGATCTGTAACAGAAACTACATACCGGAACGATACGAAACCGTAACATAGCCTTAGAGAGCATCAACCGAAAAGAAGACCATTATGAATCATTTTCCAAATGTACAGTGCATGACTCATCATCCCACAAATGTTATGTGAAAACGAAGGTCAAATTGATTTATAATGTTCTGTCCCTTGATAGCTCGCATGCGTTCTTTTGCAATGAATATTTCCTGTCATTAATAGGTTGATTTCTAAGAGCAATTAAAATATTTTTCTTGATTGTTTGCCATAAATACTACACGAAATGATTACTCTTTTCCACTGATGAAGTCAGTGTGAGTGAGTTTAAAGCCCCGAAAGTGCTAGAGTAACCTTTCTCAAGCGAGAAAAGTGAAGCTTAAGATTTGCGCCGCATTTATTTCATTGGCAGATTGAACCTAGCCCTTTCTCTGTTTTTAAGCGGTATATTTTTTGAGATATGCCGATGGGCGTTGAAAACCACGCGGGTCACGTGTTTTGGATGAGAAAAAGTGATATCATTTCCCATCTGATAGTTATTTCCATTCTTCTTGAAATCGATGGATGAGGTTACTTTTGCTCAATATACAAAACATTAAAATCGTATTTTCCCAGCTTGCACACAACGTTGTTTCAACGTTCATCTAATGTTCACAACGTCTAAACAAGGACAATTATATAGCGAAGCTTGTCCTTGGTCTAAGATAACGTTGAATGAACATTGAAACCGATTCCTTAGGAAATTGAACAAAATTCTAAAGAATTGTCAAAATAAGAACAGCTTAAGAACATTTTTAGGCTTAAAATTCAAAAAGTTAAGAACATGTGAAGGCTTGAATGTTCTTATAGAAAAACGTGTACCAAAAGTATACAAATAAGGGTATGGAGTAAATGTTATTAGAATTTCAGCTTGCGTAATGTGTCTCGCGTACAAACATCAAATCTTGTTTGCGAGCCAATTATTTTTCTCATTGATACCACAACAAGATATTGAAACTTCAAAGGTTTTATTTTCACATAAGTGTTCCCGTTTCATATCAGACACATGTTTCATTTCAGGACAGTGTCTTCTTATTGTGCTGATATAGGCAAAAAAATGTTTTTTTTTCCCTCTCTAAACAATCTTGCTCCACATCCGTGTCAATTCAATTTGAATAATTTTGTGTTGGCACACGACGTTATTTTAACGTTCATCTAACGTTATATGGACCTTGTGAACATTAGATAAACATTGAAACGACGTTCTGTACCAGCTGGGATGTTGTATGATTTTATAACAAACACGTTTTGACATAAATGTTTGCTCTCCCTGACATCGTTAAAAATCAATGATCTCATTTGTTAACTAAGGTTTGCCTTGATTATTTATTTTAATTACCTTTAAATCATTCACTCGGTGGGAATATGACTTAAGTTGGTAAAATCTAGGCCGATTTGAAATTGTGTCCGATTTTATGATGCCATTTTAAAGGAGGATCTATTTGAGGAGGATATTTATAACAATATATTTTCATTTCCTTCTTCAACCTGCCCTCGTTCTCATGTAACACTGGGAACATGGCGTTGTGTTGTCATGGTAACATTACATGAACTTAATCTGGTGGAAATAACTCCAACTTCCCTTCATATTAATCTCATTATTTTGAAGTATTACTTAATAATGTCAATATCGAACATATTATATCATTTTATCGTAAACTTTGATAGCCTAAAGCGTAAAAATCAATATGTGTCGGTATATGTAATGTAATCATTGGGTTTTCTTTATAGAAGAAGTATCTCCTTGTAGTTCTGCTTGATTTCTTTTATGAACAAACACGATTCATCTAAATCTATCATGAGAAAATGTAACTGAGAAAGCCAAACTAATTTCCTTTTCGTCTTTCCTGAATGTTCCTTCAATTTCCTTCTTGTTATGAATGTTTGTAAGGGATACATTTTGTGTTGGAGTGGAAATTCAATGGAAATGAAATAGTGGAAGATCTTTGTCCAGTTCAACATTTCTCGTTTTGCACTTTTTTTATAAGAAGAGACTATATAAGAACATAAGGCCTCGATGGCTAAAATATTAAGAATAAGTTAAAAAACTTTAGCCTTTGTGGTCTCTAAAAGATTCTATTTCTTAGGAAAATGGACAAAAATACTCACAAAATGGTGAAAGCAGGAACATATGTTTAGGACCTTTTTAGGCTTAAAACTCAAAAAGCTAAGAACATCATAAAACTTTTTGGATGTTCTTATAGAAAAAATGAGTAGGAAAATAACCCTATATTTTAATGCGTACCAATGTACAAACACTTTTTTATAAGAGTGTGGAAGAATTTGAAACCTTCGTTTCATTAAAGACTTTCTCCACTCACAAAAAATGTTTTTGGCTTCAAAATGCATGCAGATTACTTTACACGCTTTTTTTTATAAAAATACGCTTTATAAGAATGTCCATGATGAAATTTTCCAAAAAAAAAGAACAATGCTAAGAATATCACCATCATGGAATTTGGCTACTCAAGCTAAGAATGCCATTTTTAGAGCATTTTCTATTATGAATTACAAATTACCCCCAAGTAAGGCTCACTCCTTTCACAAAAATGCCATTTTACGCTTGAGACGTATGTACTAACTAAATGTTAAATCTTGTCTGAATTAGGATCCTAACCTAAGAATGATGTAAGAATATTTTAGGATGATTTTCCCAAAATAGTTAAGAATATCCATGATGAAATGGATTTACACCATTCTTATTAAAAAAAGCGTGTATGTTCAAAGTCTTATGTTCTTATATAGTTTGATTGAATTAGACGAAATTTCGACATTAGACTACAGGCATCAGAAGTTGCTGAAAAAGGGGATTGATATGCCAGACAAGGCTTGATTTCACAATTTCATTCTCAAGGTTGAAATTATATTTCAAAAATAAGGTTCATAAAATATATCCATTTTCCCACTAGAATTTATAGAAGAGCAATTTAAAAAACAAAACATTTTCTTTTTATATTAAATCGCAAAGTATACTTCGTGAAGTCCAATTTCTTTCAGGGACTGATTTATTTGAAAGTTCCATCCATCAGCAATCTGTGTATGAAAGGCTCCATTCATTTATTTACCAATTTGCAATGTCTCGCGTAATTGCTTTTTAAAGCATATTAGACATTTTTAAATGTCGTTGATGAAAATGGCTTCAAAATCAATCGAACATGCGTTTAAATACTTTCCCTTTTAAATTAACGTATCAACGAATTGTCTCCAAACTATAATATCGTAACTTTTTGTATATTTTGTCCAAATTTCACAATCCATCATTGTCGTCTTCGAAATTCAAGGCATCCCATCTGACACACAATATTGTTTCAAAGTTCATTTAATGTTCACCACATCTATATAACGTTAGATGAACGTTATGGGCCAGCTTGGATATCACCTAAAAGTTTCATGTCGTCTTTCCAAGGGATTTCAACACCCTTTTAATCAATCTTGCCTTTTTCAATATTGTTAGAAATTCTTCTATGAAAGATGCTTGATCCGCATCTTCTTTCTGCATCCTATCTACTTTGCAATCGTTTATTGTTTAAAGATAATCCGCGAAGACCGACTCAAACTACTTCGTTTTAACGTATTATTATTCGCACAACAACTCTTCCTTGCTTTCTCAATCTCACCGCATGTTTTCTCGGGTGAATCTACTTTAAAGTTTGCGCAAATAATATCTTCATCTATGCGACACTTTATGGAGATAATGCCATCGTTTGGATAAGTCATATAGTTCATTTGTAACAGTTTAGGTTTGACGTTGATTATCTCCGTAAGAGGAACTTCGATCCTCGCCAAATCATTGGCCTGGTGTACAATCTTCATACTAGTAATACACAACAGTCCTAAGTTACTCCCTGAATCGTAGACGTGTAAACCATGGCTTAAGTTATAGCCTTCGGTTGGTGTGCTGTACACAACATAACCTAGTGAATCAGTCTGTTTTGCTACCACGGAATCCAGTCTAGGTCGTCGTCTACGAGGCTTTTCACGATATTGGACTACATCTTCGGCTATTTCTTTTGATTTGCCACATCCCATATTGAAAAAAGGTATCAAAATTCTTTGTATTGTCTGTGATGTGTGCGATAAATTCAAAATTCCAGTTAACAAAATACCCTTTTTGGTTTTGATCCTTGTAAAATATACTTGAATATATTTTCAAAAAATCGTCACCCAACGTGCTTTCTTCTCGAATATCAATCCACGAATGTACCACAAAATTTGTTGGTTAAATTATGATTTCTTTTTTGAAGGTTTTCTACTGTAGAAGAAAGACGGGATAATTACATTTAAAATATCGGCAATTAAGGAACAACAAAAGCACAATTAATCAATTAAAACCGAAGCTTTTTCCCACTTTCTATTGTACTGCGATTGCCAGATCTTGATTGACATTTTCATTCATGTCTCAAAAATACCTAGTCAGCTATTTTATTGTTACAGGTTGTTTTTTTATAAGAACATCCAATTTTTTTTGAAGCCTTTGAATGTTATAGAATTTTAAGACTAAAATGTTCTTAAGATGTTCTTATTTTCATCATTTTGTGAGTAATTTGGTCCATTTCCCTAAGTTTCAGATTCCACTAAGCCACTATGTTCTTGTATAGTTTGTTCTTATGAAAAAAGTGTACTTTAAACAATGTTTCACACGGAATAGATCTTTTCATAAATTACGTCACGAAAATCACTTGCCTCGTATTCTAACAATTATCATGGTAATTATGTCCCTTCAGACATTAATAAGTTACTAGCCGTATGTGCAGCGTCGCACGCTGCGTGTCCCATTCCAGTGAATCACTACACATCTAAAAAATTCTAACGGAAGAAAGATAGCCGCCGATTGATGATTTGATTTTGATTTTAAGAAATAAAGGAGAAAGAAGATAACATTGCATTGTAATTTTTAACCACAATTAAATAAATGGCTTAACAAAAGTATATTTTAGATCTTTTTAGCCATCGTGGCTAGCCATCGTGGTTGGACATTCGAGGGTGGCTTTGATAGACTTTGAAAAGTTTTGAAAGTGATAGGGAGCCGCTATTGTAAACAGAAAGTTTTAAGCGGAATAAGAATTCTTTAAAATGAGAAAAAAAAATTGGGAAGATGGTTGATTTTAACCCATCAAGCTCCAAAGACTTGGTGAATAGAAAATAGTATCTTGGGGTCTCAAAGTTAGTCTAGTGGTAGGAAATCTGCTTAGGGTGCAGAAAGATGATGGTTCAACGCCATGAGTTGAAGGAGGCTTTGTAGAGCTTTGTTAGATTTTCGAAAACTTTTTACAAAATGTTGTAAACACACACGTTTAAGCGTATTAATATATAGATTATTTTATTAATACAAAGCAGTTTTAATAAAATCCATTGGGAGTGAATCACCATGGCAATAATCTCAAAACGAGGCAAGTGATGTTCGTGATGTTATTCATGAAAAGGTCTATTGGTGCTTTAAAGACCGGTCTCTGAAATACACACCTTTTTTACGAGAAAAAGAAATTCATGTAGCTTTTGAGTTAAACTTTGAACCAGTATTGTCCATCTTAGGCGATGTGAAATAATTTCCAGTCGGCCACCAGCGCCGTTTGTACTTTACAGATCGTTCTGTGTTTTACCTAAAGTGGTTCCCTTCTGTTTAAATCATGTTTTGACAGTAAGATTTTATTACAAACAAATAAGTAGTACTGGTCTAAATTTTTAGCTGACAGATAGGAGTCTTGAAATATGAAAACTTAGACCTGAATTACAACAAAAGGGAGTTAGGCTTGTCTGTAGATACACTCGTTGGACAGACGGCAAAGATAGCACCATGTTTTGTACACGTTTTTTATATGAACAAAGTATATAAGAACAAAACACATATTAAGAATAAGTTAAGAACATTTTTAAAACCTTATAGACTCAAAAATAACTAATTTCATAGGAAAATTGCACAAAAATACTCACAAAATGGTAAATTTACGAAGATGTTTAAGAGAGAACATTTTTAGGCTTAGCCCACAGCATGCTTAGTTAGGCCAATCCGACTCAGTTTAGTCGGAAAATTATAGTATAGTGGGGAATAAAACAAGATAAAAATACAACCAGCTATCTGTTACCAGTTAAACTATATACACTTTTTTATTAGAATATCTTAATTTAGTTCTTGAAATTAATTCAGTTAATTATACAGAATGACCTAGGGTTTCTAAAAATTGGCTCTATAGTCGAATAAATCTCTTGTTATTCAAAAATGGGAAGCATAAATAAGAGTTTACTGCAATGAGATAATTTTGAGCAAACTTTGGAAATCTCTTTCATTCCGAGGCCGAAATGGCTGAAAGATGTGGGTTCAAAATGAACCCAAAATTATTTTTGAAATTGGAAAACTTGGATGATAATCGATACCTTAGCCCTTTAAGTGCTAATGTCGTATATATCAGACATGGGCTATGTAGGAGGGGGAAGTTAGAAATCGTAGGAATTGGATTGTGCTTTTATATGATCAAGCAAAAAAAAAATCATAAGTGAGTCTTTCTGGCGATATTTTAAGCCAAAAAGTAAGAAAAATGCAAAATTTTTACAAAACTTCACTTTTTTAAGATTTTGACCGTTTTTTGACCATTTTTGGTCAACGAGTAATACAAGAACCTCCGAATTCGGCCCTGCTTTACTTGATTCTGTCTTCCAGCGAATTAGTTTGGAGTTTTACTACAAGGCACTTTTTTATCAGTCAGGCAGGTCCGCGCAGCGATTTTCTTTAAAAAACTTAGAAAAAAATTACCGTTGTACTTAAAGGGTTAGAGTTAAGTGTGAATGAGCAGACCGTTTTCCAGCAATTCTGCAATTCCATTTTTAGGAGGTAGTTTTTAGTTTTGATTTAGTTTTTGTTTCAAATCATCGTTTAACGTTTAACAGAATAATAATGCACATTTCTATAGGAAATTTTACATGGACAACTGCCAGTTTGGAAATTGCAGCTTGTGCGCCGGATATCTCTGGCGCAGATTTGAGGTTTGATATCTGCTGTGTATTTTATAATCAAAAATATTTAATTGCTTAGTATATTGATATGAATATATTATACTGTAAGTACAATTTTTAGTCACAGGGTACCTTTCATTTTATTGAAACGTGATCTTTATTGTTATATAGCATAACCACGAAAGAAAAGTCAAAATGAATTTTTTAGATTTCTCGTGAATGGTATATCAAAATAAAAATAAAAATAGTATTTTTGTACTGAAACCTAATAATTTATAATTTATAAAAGTATAGACTTTTCTGTGGTCAAGGCGTCCTTTTCGCTTACAACTTTCCCGAGATGTTGCTATTTTTTAAAGGTTTTCAACCCACATCAAAATTTCTATGTTTATGATTGTGTTATAGAGACGAATCAATCCTGAAAATTTGAGCTCAAAAGCTCTTTTCTATGACTGTATACACGTTTTTTTCTTTATTAGAACCCAGTTTATAAGAACATTTAGGCTGAAATTCGTCGAAAAATTAAGAACATCGTAAGAACATGCCCAGCCTCAGTTTGGAAAAAAATGACAAGAAACCACAATTTTTTCCTCTTTTCAAGCAGTTTTAACCAAACTTAGTGATGAATTTTTTTAAATCGAGAGTCAAATATTGTCCAAATTTTACCCACTTTAAGTGCTCTTTATTTTGCATGATGTTGTCGATTTAAAGTAGTCCGAAAAATTAAGAACGCATTTAAGAACATTTTAGGCTGAAAATTGCTAAAAAAATAAGCACATCCAGGCTCAGCCAAATTTTAGGTGTTCTAATAAAAAAAAACGTGTATGGCTATGTTTATTCATGGCCAAATGTCTCATAAAAATCGAAACATACAGCCCGCGGCCTCGTTTTCATTTTATTCTATTGTTTAAAATAAAAGTTTAATTCAAAATATCTCAAAAACCAAAAGAGCTTTATAGATAATCCTTTTTTTATCTGTTTTGTATTTTTTTTTGCAGATTTTTATTTTACCACAATGAAACACTCAAACATTGTAACAAAAAAGTCGAAAACATCTCGGGAAAGTTGTAATTTCAAATATATTGTTTATTAGATTATCAGTATATTAGTATTCAATGAACAATATAGGCTATTAACCCAAACCGCGACCCTCCAATCTATGTTATTATCACTACTAATGTGATGTAAATTTAGATGTTAATTTTGTAAGGTAAGAGATGCGACCTTGAAGAAAGAAGTGGTAAAAGTTATGGATTGAATAAAAAAGTGAAACATAAAAGATAAAAGTATATCAATATTTCAAAAATTTTTACTTTTCATGCTTATCAAAAGACATACGCGACTAAAGGAAGAATTTAATTAAACCAAAAAGGATATAAAATGGTTTTCAACCCTCTGGTTATTTTAATGATCAGTTTAACGCATGCTCAATTTTTCACCACAAGTGAAAAGAAAGGGGTCAAATGCCCATCATTGAAGAATATTGAGACGGACCAAATTACAGAATGTATTTTACTTTGTCGCGGCGTGGAAAACACGACTTCGTTTTATGATGAACCGAACAAAAATTGTCAGTGTGTTGCAAAGAGTTGTCTCACCACACAGGAGAAAAGTGAAGGAGACAATGCAATCGCTTCCGTCGAATATCTGTACCAGGTACGTGAAAGTATTTCTTAAAGTTTTCAGGTCGGTGATATTCCCAGTGTCCGTTTTCAAGGTTGTCAAAGTCGCCAACGTTTCGTTGTTAGCTTTTTTCAAAGGAAAGAAAGAACAGAAGTCGCGGTTACCTCTCTTACCGAGCCCCCTCACGATATTAGTGAGTTTATGTACTCCAAAGTCCCGAATAAACGTCTCCCCCCAATTATTAACAGCCCCCCCCCCGTGTTTATTATAATGTGAAGAAATTGCGGACCTCCCCTCCTTTCGGGACCTTAGATTATGTATGTATTAGCGAGTTTATGCATTCGAGATAAATCGAAGGAGACGATATAAAGCAAAGTTGACATGTAGCCAAAAACACCGTCCACTTTCCTCGACGACGGTGAAAACACCAAAATACCGTCGTCCGTGAGCAAAGGCGATATAGAGCCGTACATCAACTATCGACTTTGTTTTGTATCGATTTCACTTACCGTCGCCCTCGATATCCTCCGATACATAAACTCGGTAGTTCAGTGACGAAGACGGTTAGCTTTTGATATGTCTAGATCCTAATCGACTGAAAGTCCAAATACATCAACTCGCTATTGATTTTAAGCCTAAAAGTGAAAAAAGTACGCTTACTAAAATTCAACTACTGCGAAGAAGAATAAAGGAACATTTTAGATTTTAAACAGATCAGTTATCATAATTTATTCCAATTATTTTTTATCTTCCAGGGAGAAAAATTGGGCTACTTTTCGTCCGAAGGTATGGATTTTCGTTTAAATCAGACTGCTTTCCCAGTGTATTTGTGCCTTTTTGATTAAGTTGACGGTGCCAGATAGTACGCCCCTTAACCCTTAGCTGCGCGGTTGAATGAGAATGGTAACAAATTTACGATGAAAAATGGTTTTCAGCGCATGGCATTGTTAGACTGTCTATAAAACAAAACAAGCCAAAACTTCGAGTCTATGTGAAGTACAAACTATTCTTAGCTTTCAAAATGCTCATCTCGATGACCTTACTTTATCACTTCAATACAAGAGGGCTCCCACAATCGTGTTTTTGATACCGACGCCGAAAAGAATTTTCCATGTATTGGGCTCTTCCAGAAAATGTCCGTACATGGGGTTGGATGATAAATTGTCTGGTGGTAGCGTAAAATCATCAAAATTTGCCTTGTCCGGGGGATAAATTTGCTCTTTCCGGGGGTAATATGGGTTGTCCGGGGGTAAAACCCGTTGTCCAAAAGTCACTCTGTCCGGGGGTAAATCACTGAAAATTATTATATCCTCCACCCCCAATACTCAAATTTTTTCTGGAAAAGCCCATTTCTAGTAACCAGTCTCCTCTGCACTGCTAAGGATTAATAGGTGTATGAAAATCACGGATATACATAATTTCAAACCATAGACAATAATTGAGTCTGATAAAAGTGCTTTCCGCTTTCTGTATTAACGAATGGGACTTTTATTCCAATCCCAAGCAAGAAAGTAACACCCTAAAATCCATATTATGGACATAAACAATCTCATCAAAAATTATGCTCTATAATCAAAATATCTTCACCATAGAAGATGCGTTTATCAATTTTCGGTTTGACAATGGAGCCACCATGAACACGGGTACTGGAAAGAATGAGATTGAAATCACATATGCCACAACAGGAGATTTGGTGCCCAATTTCAATGGTGGATTTATGACCACTAGATATTCAAATGAAAACACATATGGTCCGATGTTTACTGGCTGGGAAAAAGTTTCTTGTTTGAGGTTGGTATCAATTTGAGTGCTTCTCTCTAGATTAATCCATTAAATGCCGTCACTTTGTGACTTCAACAAATTTTCAAATATTTTTTGAGTTCAGTTTTTTATTCGGTTAAGGTACAAAAACAGGTTGGCATAGGTCGTGGTCGCGGTGCCCTTAGGTCCAGACCTAGTTAAGGACGGAAAAAATCAGTCGGCCTCATAATGATGCCAGTGGTACTTCATGGGTTTAACGGGGAAAAAAGCAAAAATATTCGAAAAATTGAGCTCAAAATAAATCTCTTTGACCACTGAGCTTTATATAAACCTTGGACCAGTTTCTCAATCCTGGTCAACCAAAATCTTAGATCAGAGTAACTTTGAAAGGGGTACCCTAATGGTAGCACTACTCTTTGTTGGTGTTGTCTAAAGTGTGGCTTCGAATCAATCGACGTACCCTCATTTAGCGGGAACACATCAACAAAAACTCTAATCAAAGATTGAGAATATATAACTTAGTCTAAGGTTTGCATATTGATCTTCGCACCTAAAGTTCTAATGCCGATGCCTTCCTTTAAACCCTAACTCATGCCAATGTCACTTCTAGTGTCTTTATTTTAACCCTATTTAATCCTTACTTCACAGGGAGGATATGTTTGGGGATCAATGTAAAAGCAATGGAATCACATTCGCACTGCGTGTCCGTGCCTCAAACACGACAAGCACGAGAAAAGACGTGATCTTCATCACGCCTCACGCTGGAACTGATATCGGCTACCGTGTTGTTTACACAACAAACGGGGATATTGTTTTGGGGATTTGGGCAAACACTTTTCATTTGACATGTCAGGTTCCTATGGCAACCAAAGAGATTTACAAATGGCATCATTACGTCATTGCGATACGCATTCAACCCTTTTTGAAAATGTTATGTTATGACAATGGATTGGTGATCGGTGAAAAGGAAGATTCAAGGCCTGTGCCTGGTGGAGGTGAGTCACCAGATCATGGTGTTGCAACACCAGAAAACACATTTTGTGTGTTGGACACGTCCAACTGCTGCAGAACTATTTGCTAACACTTGTAGTAAACTATTTTAAAGTTCAAAGAACTCTTAACCTGAAAATGTATAATATTCCACAGCATTTCAGATTTCCTATTGTTTAAGATTGAAGTATAGATAGGTTGTTATATCGATATAAAAACAGCTTTTATTTATTTTTAGATAAAGTTGTAAAGATTTTCATTGGTTGGCGTTTTTCTTCAACGTCCGTATATCCAAAATATGCTATTGATATTGACGACGTTGCATTATGGGAACGCTACGTGGAGAGAAATGAAGTCAAACGAATTTATCAGATGACAAAAGTAAATACAGTGGAATCTCCATAGTTCTATAACTCGAATGTTTTTTGAACTCGAAGTTAAGTCTACATAACTCGTACCTCTACAACTCGGATTTCCATAATTCGAAATTTCAATCACTCAGTATTTTTATAAAATGTTGACTTTTTAAATAGGGACATAATTTACGTCTTAAATAAAGATACGCACACAGACTATATGTCGACTTTGTAAATAGGGACATAATTTACGTCTTAAATAAAAATACGCACACAGACTATAAAATATCGATTTGTAAATAGGGACATAATTTACATCTCAAATAAAAATACGCATGTCGCATACATAAATTAAATGTAGTTGTCTTTATTAAACCGTTTTGTAGTTAAAAATCAACTTTACTTTTCCTCTCATTTCATTTCTCTCACCAAGATATTTTGGATATCATCTTGGATATATTTCAGTCAGTTTTAGAAAGTTCTGAAAATCAAACAATGTGAAGTATCTGATAATTTTCTTACCCCCCCCCTGCACTCAAAATGATAGTTTGCGGTGGCTATACCTCTGTCAATGAAAGTCTGACATTGGACCTGCCCTCCTCATCAGATTTATACACTAGACAATCCAAACAGTAACCATTAAACAGTGTTCAAACTTCTTCCGTCTCAGACGGATTTCCGTCCGTAGCGAAGTATATAAAGCTATTTTTCTAAAATTCTGTATATAGAGATATTACAGGCTCGGATACAGAGGGAGGCTATAACCAATGGAGGAGAGTGCACTTTATTATCGTATTACCTTATATGGAAACTAATTACTCTCCATGAATAAGATAGCCTACCTCCTGTATCCGACCCTGTTCCGTTTGAAATTCTGCATAATTAACCGAAATTTCAAGATTATGTGCTAAATTACTATGTAAAACTCTACTATGTTATCCGTCTCAGACGAAAAGCCTTATTAACCAATGATTAAAGTAACCACAAATCAATTTCCTCCTCTCCCTTACCACGATCGACAAACACGTACTAATCCCATACAAGTATTTTATTTTGTCAATCTCTTTTACATCTATTAGTAAATCATGCTATTAGAACATCAAGTAATCTGGTGAAATGAAGATAAATTTGATTAGTTCTACAGACATTAACTAACAGCTTGAAAATTATAAGTTGTAAGAATATTTATGACGAGGAAAAGACTATTATCGCTAGAAGTGAAACCTACTGGTTTCCTGCTTAGCTTAGTACATGTAATCCTTATTTCCAAGTATGAGCGAGTCGAGCACTTGCTAACATTTTTGAGATCCCCATCTCCGTTTTCCAGAAAAATTGATGTTTTCTTATAAGAATCGTTTTTGATTGACTGACAGAGCTGTCAAGGTGGATGTATCATTGTAACTTTGCATGACTGAACACTTACTTTAAATTAATTACAAAATACATCATAAATAGATTAAGGTATTGCTCAGAAACAATTTTAACTATTTGCTTTTTTGAAATTTTTGTAACTTTTCTTTGATAGTCTTTTTTAGCTTTAAACACGCTATGTTTATCGGGCGCATTAATCTAGAATCTCTCCTCTTATGTCAAGCTCGTTTCGCTTTTTTGATTCAATTGTAATTCGATTGTAATAGACATTTTCATAAATTACGTTAGGAACATCACTTGCCTCGTATTCAAACAATCTCCTTGGTGATCATATCCATTGAGACATTAAATTATTCTTTTATGACTAGAAAGTAGTTGTAATAAAATCCGCTGGGAGTTAATCACCATGGCAATAATTTCAAAACGAGGCAAGTAATGTTCGTGACTTAATTTATGAAAAGGTCTACTAGTATTCGATTCGTCTTTGACAATTAAAAACAAATCTACCAAGAGATATTAGACTCGTCAACTTGACCTTCAACCACTGAAGCGCGCGTTTTGAAACAGAATCCGGATTGACATTAACTTTCACTGTCAAGCTACTAAGAACTACTCATTTCAATCCATTAGCTGGGACCTTTCAGAATCACCTCCATCTGATATTCTGTTTGCGGATTCTGATATTCCGGTCACCAACGCTAAAAGCTCTAAAAGGAGCGGGCCGATACATTTTTTTGACCGTAGTCGCGAGGTCAAGCGCGTGCCACTTTTATCCCACTAAACTCGATCCAATCCTTTTTTCTATTGTCTATAGGTGCGAAAAAAGGACTGGGACCGTTTTAGTGGAAAAAATCAGACAAAGAAATGCCCGCGCGGCAATTGGCGGCTACGGTCGAAAAGATGTACTTCCTTTCGGAGAGGGATGATAGTTGACCTTTGTGCTGCATCCCCAGTCGGGTTTAACTACCCTTGCGCGTAAACCTAAAAATATTTTGGTCCTGCCAATCCCCGAAAACGAGGGCTGGGGTCCAGGCCTTCCGCTAAAAAATCCTTGACGCAAAAATTTCGTAATCTTAGTCTTCAAGATGTTGACAATTCTCCCGACCTTCAGAGCTTTAATGTGTCGGATGAAAATTTCTGCATCTGGGTGCCAAATAAGAATCACCTAGGATTTCAATATTACAATCTTGTTCAAGCATGTTTCACTCCCAAGTTTCTCCTGACATTTCTTTTCTTTTCCACTTTTTCTAACTTAATAGCTAACTTAACAGCTTTCTAATACAAACAATGCTAGATTTTGTGTCAATGAATTCTAATCAAAATCAGGTTATCTTCATTAGAACCTTATTAATTTTAATCTTTTGATTGGTTCATTTTAAGAACAAAGTTCATTACTCAGAGGATTTTCATGTCTGTGTTAATCATGTAATACAAATGGATTTAACTTTGAAAATGAATGCAAATGTTTTAACTAGGGGGAAAACGAAGTTGTGCTAATGTTAAATCACCCATTAGCCATCTTATAAGAAATAGAGTTCACCTTAAAGAAAAAATTGATCGAAAAATCTTATTATTTGAGGAGGGATTGCCAAGTTTACAGGCCTTTTTTTAATCCAAATATCTTCTTACACTGATGTCAGAACTAATTTCTTTCTCAACTAATTTTTAAAGCTTCAATGAAGATTTCACCAATGGATAAAAAGGAGCTCATTAAAAATGCACGATATATGCACTGCAAAAAATCATTTCTTGTAGAAAGAAAAAAAAACACAACTTAAGTAATTATTTTCTTAGCAGAAGGTTAATTTACTATTCCGATAGGTAAGTAAATTTTTCTTAAAGAAATTTTACCTCGAAGAATAAATTTCTTAAGTCTTAAGAAATGTTTTCTTAAAAAATTATTTTCTTGAACACTAAGAAATATTTCCTGGAGATAAGATTAATTTTCTTAAGAAGCAAAACAACAATTAAAGAATTATTTTCTTATAGCTAGATATATTTTCTAGAGATAAGATTAATTTTCTTAAGAAGCAAAACAACAATTAAAGAATTATTTTCTTATAGCTAGATATATTTTCTGAAGATAAGATTAATTTTCTTAAGAAGCAAAACAACAATTAAAGAATTATTTTCTTATAGCTAGATTTATTTTCTTGATATGAGAAAATGATTCTAACTAGTTTTGTTTACATAGGGTATTTACAGGGTGACTAACGAGAAAATTCGAACATTTCTTGACGTTTCGTGGATCACCCAAATTATATACAAAATTTACAAAATATTTAATCAAAAAAAGCTATGATTTACACACCAGCAAAAATGCCGGGTAAATAATTCAGTTTAGAAGACACTTGTTTGTTTATGAGCAACTAAATTGTTAAGGCTGGAGTGCTGAAATAAGTCAATTTCACTTTTTCGTAAAATTAATTTTTTTTATAGATAATCTAAGCACGGCAAACGATAGAACTTGCTTGACCCAGATAGGGGTTGTGGTCAAAGCAAACTTTCCATAAAATGAGTTAAAATGCCAAGCAACCCCAGCCCTGATCCGAAAAATGAAGTTGCTTATAAAAAATGTGAACGTTTCTGTTAGATTTCGGCGTTAAATGGATCCAACTTCTTTTTCACGATTCCGAATCGTTCGACCGCACTCTCGGTCACACGCACATCGCCGAAGGAATAATGGTGGATCAACGACAACGCCACCGTGAGTTCAGTAGGATACTCCTGATCCAATACATAAAACAAACCAACAAAAATCAAAAAACCTTCTAAAATGTGTTCATGAATACAAAATATATTTCTTCCCAAAAGAACAACGGCTCTTTTTGTATTCTTATCAATCATCAGGCCAGGTGAATCATCGTTGGCCCGTTTGGATTTAGCTTTTTCCACGTTTTCGTTGACCTGACAAATAAAAGTAATGTTACTTATTGGTTGTAACCAAAGTAATATTACAATAATTAGAAAATTGAAGAAATAAAAAACTGAACATTGATTCGAAACAAACCTAGTTTTATTTCAAGTAACCCCGCCCGCACAATGAGATAAAATCGTTCGTGAGCCAAGAAAATAA
Organism: Clytia hemisphaerica; assembly: GCF_902728285.1. NCBI lineage: Eukaryota > Metazoa > Cnidaria > Hydrozoa > Leptothecata > Clytiidae > Clytia > Clytia hemisphaerica. The sequence goes on along the minus strand of NW_027103770.1, from coordinate 2,382,146 downwards.
TCAAACAAAACGATTCCCACTCTCCTTTATAAGAAGAGTTAAGCACAAGCCAATAGATAAAAATGGGAGTGTAAAAGGAAGATGATGGAATAACATATGGGCTCTTCCAGAAAAAATTTGTATAGGAGTGGGGATATACAGTTTTCTCTCTCCAATTAGCGGACACTCTAAAAGGCGGAGACCTCTGATTAGCGCACAATTCTTTTTTCACCGGCTGTTTTCTAGTCAAAGTCTCATAGAAAACTTTCTAAAAGGCGGACACTTAATTAGCGGACACTCCAATTAGCGGACAATATTTTTTAACACCAAATGACAATTTCAGCCTATATGATTTTTCGTTATCCCTGGACAATATATCATCCACCCCCATGTACGGACATTTTCTGGAAGAGCCCAACGTATACTAACCTCTACAATAATGATGATAGGATTCTTCTTCTTGACTTTCGCATTATCGAAAAGAGTAGGCATTACAGGTATCAGGAAAAGCAACTTGATTTGAACTGAAGAAGAAAAAATAAATTAAATCACGACAAGCAGTTTGATTTCACCCTTTTGGACACAGTATGGGATACCGATACTGACTGATTTCTTACAAAAGTTGCTTCATCTAATGACTTAATAATGAAATAGTACTTTTTCTTCCTGTACCAACTTAAATTGGACTTGATATGTACAAGAACTTTTTTGTTATTGAAGACCAAACGAAGCCTCTGTTTCAAATTTATAAAAGGAATTTATTTACCTGGCAACATTATGGAGCAAACAAAATCTTTCAACTTAGAAGTTGCAAAGTACACTGCCGATTCGATGAATTTACCAAATTTTTCAACAGCGTCTTGGGCAAAATTTTCGCTTTCTCGGTCAACTGTTCTTCTCACTTCATGAATGACCTGAAAAGTAAAGAAAAAAATAATTCGTGACAAACTGGATGAAAAAAAAAACAAACACCCTATTATGTTTTCTTTCTGATTCAATTTTGAAATCAGCATTTAAATCTGTGCAAGTTAGCAAGCAAAACCAAATAAAAGGAAGAAATTTAGGAAATTCAGCATTATGTTGACAAATGACGACAGGTCTTTAGCAAGTTTACACTAAAGCTTTTTACTGGACTTACCTCTTGTGGGTAGGATTGAAAGACAGAAAATTTGTTTTTGAGAAGCCCAATCCGTTCCATCAATTTAAGGCTTTTGAATTCCTTCCTCCTTTGATCGTAACTCAAATCCATATACATGGATATTGTCTTCACATCAGGGTTGCGCTTTGCCAACTCACTGGTTATACCTTTTAAATTTCTCACATAGCATGGATCTTCACTGATAGCGGGTTCGTTGGAAGAGTTTTGACCAGTGATACCAGCAATGGTAAAATTTGAATGTGCTGAGTGTGAGAAAGATGGAAGCGAAAGGGATGGACTGGAAAGTAAGTTTGTGTACGTATTGCCATTGACAGATTGGTGGAACGAAAACGGTGTTGGGCGGACAGGCAATGGTACAGTTGCAGTATCCGACTCCAAGCTTTGAGCAGGTGGTTGAAGATCGGCAACAATGGTTGTTTCTGTTTCTGTTTCAGTTTCTGTTCCGAGTGTGTGTGCCTCATTTTCATTTCCAAGCAGCAACGATTGACGGTAAAATTTTGATCTTTTGGGTTTTTTGCCTTGGGGCTTTCTAGTTGGTCTAACATTTTGAACTCTTCGCTTGAGACTTTGATATAGCGATTCCTATCAAGAAATAAATACACAAATAAAATTTTATTAAAAAAAAAGCAGTACAAACTTTCAAAGATTTCAACCTTGAACAGCAATAAACAGATGCAGAGTTTTGGCCCCAAACCAAAAATTTAAGTAACAGAACAGCTCTAATTTTCTCTAAACCTAAAAATCTATAAGATTTATTCTTCTAAAAATTCACAAAACATATCAAGACAAAAATTAGTTCCCCTGAACCGGGACTCAAACTTAGAGAGAATCAAAAAGAAACTTACATATGATTTCGCAACAAGTAGACAAGGATAAATCTCACACAACTTTTCAGCCATCTTTTCCAACTCGCTCATTAAAGGGTATCTTTGATGCTCGAGCTGGTGACAGAGAGTGATCATGTTCGCCACTGTCCCTTGCACAAGCCTATACATGAGTTTGTCCGGCATATTAGGCTTTTTAGAGCCCTCATAAAAAGCAATCTCAGCATCGGAATACAATTGAAACGACGAAACATTAATGCTTTCCATTATCAAGCGTTTTGCCGGAGGTTGATGTTGTGTTGTCGAGTAAAAAGGTTTTGGACGCGACTGTGGAAATGCGAGTGGGACTGCAAGTGGAGGAGACAGTTCATTCGGTGATAATTGTCCATTGGGTGTGATTGGTGACTGTTCATTGTGTGTAGGTGGTGGCGTTTTGTTCGAGTTCTGTAAAGTAAATATATGAGGTTGAAATGAATAACATTGTTTCACTCTATACCAAAAATCTTTGGTATAACCTTGATAACACTTTTGCTGCTTGACAAATTCAAAAAAGATTGTATGCTTAAAAAAGGTATACTCTAATAAAACTTGACATTGTATAAATTTTGCTTATGTAACAACTTTTTTTAAAGCTATTAACTAAACATTAGCCTGGGGGCCACTTATAGCTTTTTGATAGGCTGGATGGCGCTGATAAGTGGCCCGGGAGAATTTGGCGATATGCTTTTGCTTAGGCGGACTGTAAAACAGTCCACCAGATTTTAGTTGTTTTTGGAAGGTAAAAACTGGATGAAACAATGTTTTTATTTGCGAATACGATATTGCAAATCTGTTACTGATGTTCCTTTCTCATTTTCAATATGTTTCTCAACTCCAAGTAGTTTTTTTGTAATTTGGATTTTTAGTGCTTTCCTTTCAAAATGACGACTTCGCCAAATGCTCCTAGTCTACTTCACTGGACTCAGCGCCATCAAAAATCATCAAAAAGCAAAGTTCAGTCAGAAGTAGACTCTAGTCTAACTAAACATAGAATTAAAAAAAATAAAATAAAAACAACAAAAAACTAACCTGGAATCCTTGGATAGTTTTCAGAACGTTTTTTCTAAGAAGAAGATTGTGTGGTCCAGGCAGGATTTCATTCAGGTCATCCCTTGTGAAGTTTAAAAGATCTTCATTAGACCAACCATTACCTGTTTAAATCAGAGGTTTAAATAAATTCTTCAAAGAATTAATCAACTACTTTAGGCGTACAAACTTTCGCGAGCAGAAACTTTTTTAGTCCTTAAATTCGCGAAAGTAAATGTCTTTGAAAATTCTTAATGGAGTCATTCGCGAAAGTTTATGCTCGCGAATTTTTCTTTAAAAAATGGAAAATCTAAAAAACTTTGAAACCGTAAGAAAAATATAATGTTAAGCATATTTCTAGTCTTTGAAGCCTTTTTAAAGCCATTAAACAACTGTTTATATCTAAAAATTTTAGCAGAATTTAATTTCGCGGTTTTTCGGGAAATCCGCGAAATTAAATTCCGCGAAACAAGAGTATTTTCAGGATAAATATAGGCCATATTATGGACAGAAAATTCTCTCAACCACGAAATTGAATTCCCGCGAAACTTCCGAATTTTGTGATGTGAACTGCGAAATTAAATTCCGCGAAAATTTCTTCCCGCGAAAATTCTTTCCCTTAAGATACTTTGGGGTTACCTATTCATCGGGGGTACCTAGCTGAATTAAAAGACGCTCTGGGGGCTTTGTATATTTTCCAAATTGTATATGTTATTTATTGAATTTTAGATATTTATATTTTTTTTACCCACAGAGCACTCAGTTTCCCCTCCAATTTTGATCCCGATTCTTTCCACATCATCTTTTGCTAAATTTTTCAATTGTGATTATTTTGATTTACAGCCGCCATCTTTATAGCAAAATAACAAACCTTACCATTTATAGCAATCCCAAAAAATCATTAAGATTTCAAATGTGACAAAAAACTAAAAGTGTCAATTCAAAATTTTTTTGGCTGAATGCAATGGGGTACCTATTTTGGGGTACCTAACTCAAAGCAATTTCTCAAGGGGACCTAAATTTCTGGGGGGCACCATGCTCAATGGGGGCACCTGAAAAGTGGGCTGAAACCATGATAAAGTCCTCTAAAAATCTTAGTCAAAGATGCATTGACGGAAGACACAACTTTTTTCCTGGTACGTTACAGGATGTTAAGAAAATCTAGATCTATTTAAAATTATTGTTCGAGAGAGCTTGTCTAAAGAAAGAGTATTTCTTTAATTCATAGAGCAAGAATGCATTGCTTCCATGTTTAATAAACTTAATTTCAGCAGCTTTTGCGGATTTGGCCCCAAAACTGCTTCAATTCTCCAAAAATCCTTAACACAAAACAATTTGCAAATTTAGAGATAGAGATAGAAGAAAGATATTCACTACTCATAAAAAAGAACTTATTTGTTACCAAACACCATTCAGGCTGGACTTATAAATATAAATGTAGGTTTGCTGTTACCAAGTAGGCCCTACCAGAGATTTGCTGACCCAGGCCAACCCCGAAAGTTCAGCCTTAAAATTACCTTTTTAAGAGTATAAATTTTTGTGTACATACAGTTTGCCAAAATGTGACTTTTGATTTTGACCTGTTTTGACTGATGGGGATTCTACTCTTTTGTGCTTAATTGTAAGGGGGGGGGGTCATTCTGCAAAATCACCCCTATACATAACACTTAATAATGACCCTCCCCCCATTTTAAGACATCTGTGCTACGAAGTGCCAAAATTGGCCAAAAACCTTCAATTTCCTAGGGATTTTTAGCAAAATCAGGCCAATAGCACATTATTATGACCCCCCCATTTTGTTGATTTTTACCTAGAATACCCACACCCCCCCCCCCCCGCTTATTCAACCCACCCCTACAATTAAGCACAAAAGAGTAGACACTTATAATTCAAAGATTTCTTGGGATTTTGTTAAATTTGGGCAGTATTTTTTTTTTTATAAAAAACAAACTATTATTTCAAGTGAAAAAAAAATAAAATTCTCAAAATTGGAAGAAAAATGTAACTATAAAGAAATATCAGTTAACTTTTTTCTCGTGATATGGTTATCTACTTTCAAGACGCTAATAGCATGGTTGATAAGCTCATGATCACATAACCTTTGCATTTTCTCAAGCACCCTGCCAACAGAGAATGCATCTGTAAGGATAGATTGTTTATGTCCTTTAAGGTTTCGAAGCTCATAAGCCAGATGTGTACAATAGGTATTGTAGTACTTCTGCTTCTCCCGATTAAGGTTATAAGTTAATGGTGAAGAAGAGTGGGTTGCTTTCCCAAAATCAAAGATTTTAGGAACAGCAGATCCTTTACGAATATCTAAAAGGATATTGTCCTCCTTAATATCATTATGCAGGATGGAAAGTGAATGCATTTTAACAATACCATTTACAATTCCTTTTGCAATGTCATACCAAGCAAAGTTTTCAAAACATTTCTCAGAATTCTTCATAGCAAACTCTAAAGTGCAACTGACCATTTTACGATTTTGCCTGTCAAATATTTGCACAGCTTGCAAAATTATGCTGTTTCCATGCATGCCAAAAAAATGCAAAAAGTTGGGGAAACCGGAAAGTGCTTGATAGACACGACCTTCAACAATTTGAGAAGAACCCTTGCTATGTTTGATAGCAACCTCCAAGTCAATGTTCTTCAAGGTTCCTACTGTTACAGATCCGAAAAGACCAGCACCAAGGAAAGACTCTTTATCAGTCAACATTGAAGGATCAATTTGCATTGCAGATGGTAATTTGGAGGCAAGGGTCTCCTTTTTAAGAGCCATGTTCAGGTCAACCACTCCCTTCCGAGTTAAACGTTCATTCACTTGCTTGGCGAGCTTGAAAACTTGAGTATTCAGGATCTCATTCTGTTCTTTGAAGTGAAGACATTTTCTTGTCATTTTAAGAAGTTCTGCATCTTTATCCCTAGCTTGTTCTTTTTTTTCTTTTGCTGCTTTAGCATTTTTCACTTTTCGCAAGTGATTCCTCTCCTTGTGGCGAAGTTTTTTCTTCTCAATGGACCTCTCTAGAGAAAATGAAGAGAAAGTTCTAAATGTACTTTATTTTGTAGTTTTGTTTAAGCTTTTTTCTCGAAATCTTCAAATATACAATTCAGAATAAAGAATGTAGTCGGTTGGTATGAAACAGCACCGGTTAAGGTATTTGAAAATCAACCACTTCTTAAGTTCTCTGAATTAATACCCCTCTTATAATTACCAAAATTATGACTTAAAAAGTGTTTTTCACTTCAAATCAGAATGAAGAACATAATTGGTTGGTATCAAAAGACAGCACCGATTAAAGTACTTGAAAATGAACCACTTCCAAAGTTCTCTGAATTAATACCCCTCTTATAATTACCAAAAAATATGACTACAAAAGTTTTTTTTTACTTCAATTCAAAATGAAGAACATAGTTGGTTGGTATCAAAAGACAGCACCGATTAAAGTACTTGAAAATGAACCACTTCCAAAGTTCTCTGAATTAATACCCCTCTTATAATTACCAAAAAATATGACTACAAAAGTTTTTTTTTACTTCAATTCAGAATGAAGAACATAGTTGGTTGGTATCAAAAGACAGCACCGGTTAAAGTACTTGAAAATGAACCACTTCCAAAGTTCTCTGAATTAATCCCCCTCTTGTTAATTACCAAAAACATGACTAGAAAGCCTTTTTTTACTTCAATTCAGAAAGAAGAACATAGTTGGTTGGTATCAAAAGACAGCACCGATTAAAGTACTTGAAAATGAACCACTTCCAAAGTTCTCTGAATTAATACCCCTCTTATAATTACCAAAAAATATGACTACAAAAGTTTTTTTTTACTTCAATTCAGAATGAAGAACATAGTTGGTTGGTATCAAAAGACAGCACCGATTAAAGTACTTGAAAATGAACCACTTCCAAAGTTCTCTGAATACCCCTCTTGTAATTACCAAAAACATGACTGAAAGCCTTTTTTACTTCAATTCAGAATGAAGAACATAGTTGGTTGGTATCAAAAGACAGCACCGATTAAAGTACTTGAAAATGAACCACTTCCAAAGTTCTCTGAATTAATACCCCTCTTGTAATTACCAAAAACATGACTAGAAAGCCTTTTTTACTTCAATTCAGAAAGAAGAACATAGTTGGTTGGTATCAAAAGACAGCACCGGTTAAAGTACTTGAAAATGAACCACTTCCAAAGTTCTCTGAATTAATACCCCTCTTGTAATTACCAAAAACATGACTAGAAAGCCTTTTTTTACTTCAATTCAGAAAGAAGAACATAATTGGTTGGTATCAAAAGACAGCACCAGTTAAAGTACTTGAAAATGAACCACTTCCAATGTTCTCTGAATTATACCCCTTATAATTACCAAAAAACTACAAAAGTTTTTTACTTCAATTCAGAATGAAGAACATAGTTGGTTGGTATCAAAAGAACACAAACACACCGATTAAAGTACTTGAAAATGAACCACTTCCAAAGTTCTCTGAATTACCCCTCTTGTAATACCAAAAAACATGACTGAAAGCCTTTTTTACTTCAATTCAGAATGAAGAAACATAGTTGGTTGGTATCAAAAGACAGCACCGATTAAAGTACTTGAAAATGAACCACTTCCAAAGTTCTCTGAATTAATACCCCTCTTGTAATTACTCAAAACATGACTAGAAAGCCTTTTTTTACTTCAATTCAGAAAGAAGAACATAGTTGGTTGGTATCAAAAGACAGCACCGATTAAAGTACTTGAAAATGAACCACTTCCAAAGTTCTCTGAATACCCCTCTTGTAATTACCAAAAACATGACTGAAAGCCTTTTTTTACTTAAATTCAGAAGGAGAACATACTTGGTTGGTATCAAAAGACAGCACTGATTAAAGTACTTGAAAATAAACCACTTCCAAAGTTCTCTGAATTAATACTCCTTTTACTTCAATTCAGAATGAATAACATGATTGATTGGTATCAAAAGAAAGCACAGCATGGCGTCCTACAGCTTTTTGGTCCCCCCTAATATGAGCTAAAATCCCCCATCTGGCCTTTCCCCCTCACCTGTCTTTAAAATTCGTGCTCCCCCCTAATTGGGAAATCCCCCTAGCCGTATTGTATAAGGGTTGCAAAGTGATGATCCAGATTCGCCTCAATTCGCAAGCTACTATAGCAAAAAAAATACTCTCAAAATCCCAAGAAAGACAGGCTCATAAGCCTGAATGCCCAAACACACCAGGCAGGTCTGTATTTATCCTATTACTCCCCCCACTAGGTAGAGGACTGAATATACCCCCTATTCGCCTTTCTCCCCCCATCAAGCTTGAAATTTTCACTTCCCCCCTGGCACCAAAATCTGATTCCCCCCCCCATCTTCCTGGGGGGGGGGGGATAATCCCATGCACAGGTAATGAACTACTTACATAGTTCTGAAACATTCCCCTCGTTATACTCATTAAGCATGGCATGATTTGTTATGAAATTCTTTTTTCAAACTTTTTATTTTGGAGACTCAATGGAAACAGTTTTGAAAACATGCTATAGGCCTCAAAAATCAGAGTTTTTGCATGAAGAAAATAAAGTTAAGGCTACACTGATGATTTTTTTCAGATGTGCAATATTTATAAAATAAAAATAAAATAAATATTAATATACTTTCTATTTTCTTTTTTCAGATGGCTAGACAACAACAATATTCAGACGGCTGCAATGCAATGGCAGCCAACTGAAAAAATCATCAGTGTAGCTTTATCCCAAATATTCAGCCTAACCTGACCACTGCACAATGAAAAATAAACAACCTCATATTTGCAAAATATGGCAAAACTAATGACCAGCAGAAAATGAAAAAAAATCACTCACTTTTGATCATATCATGAACAACTTCAGATTGTTTGGACAGGGCTTCAACTAAACCAGATGCTTCCATTCCCTGAAGTTAAAGATACAAAAATGTAATGCAGTATTCAGTTCAGGGTTCTTAATTTCCAATTAATGTTTAGGCAGTTTAGTGACTTTACCTGCTATTTTAAAATGATTTGTGTATATTTATACTTATTTGTGCTTAATTAAAGGGGTGAAATAAGCAGGGGGCATGAACACACCAGGTAAAAATTAACAAAATGAGAGGGAGGCCCATAATAAAGTCCTATTGGTGATTTGCTAAAAATTATAGGA